>NW_022156915.1:0-20108 GCF_004353045.1 Thyridium curvatum | reverse complement strand
CCCCCCCCCCCAAACCATCTTCTTTGCCTTCTTTAGCGACAAAAACGAAACAAAAACCGACCATGTCTGACGACGACGGGCAGATCTCGGTCTACGACGAGGTCGAGATCGAGGACATGACGTTTGACGAGGACATGCAGATCTACCACTACCCGTGCCCCTGCGGCGACCGGTTCCAGATCGCGCTGGCGGACCTGCAGGACCGGGAGACGGACATCGCCGTGTGCCCGAGCTGCAGCCTCATGATCCGCGTCATCTACGAGGTCGAGGACCTCTGGAGGGAGAAGGAGGAGGAGCCCGAGCCCGAGCCCGAGAAGGCCCAGGCCGAACAGGCGGCGGCGGCGCAGGTCCCCGTCGCTGCGTGAGGGAAAAGCGTATCGAGCATCAAACATGCAGGAGGGAGGGAGAGAGAGAGAGAGAGTGGAAATACCACGAATACAACGGCTAGGGACAGACGGGCTCTCTTCGATCTCGACATAAGATGCCCTCTACATACCTCACACCAAGGGGACACCAGACAAGGCTTGTCCGAGTTTTCGACCCCCCGGGGCCAGATCAATCCAAGGCGAGATAGACCCGCGAGGCAGCAGTCGAGCTGCATAGTCAGACTCGGGATGGCGACCGATGTTCGCCGCCTGGCTACTGGCATACCATGGAATGGAAGGCTATCGGCTGCCAGAGCGGATGACGCCGGATGACTCAGCCCTACCCGTTCAGTCATACCATGCCAGCCAGAGCATTGTCTGCCGCCTCGGCAGGGCGCAGCTCTATCAGGACGTCAATGTTGCGAAAATGGCGATAATCGGCAGGATCCCACTCTATGTGTACATAGATGTTTGTGTGGTGTATTGCAAGTAGGATATTAGCATTAATGTAGCCGGCCCTTGGGCCAGCCTACTGGCACAGTAACAAATGCCCCATCTAACACCTCTAACTCATGTCTCATGCCCTGCTGCCATGCCCGTGGACACCAATGCTGTCCTCAAAACAGAGACTTCTCAACCCGAGACATGCTCTTTTCTCCTTTGAACGCCTGTAAAACGCCTTAGAGCACCTGCTCTGTGGAAATGCTTATCCTGTGGCCCCCCCCCCCCCCCCCCCACCACCATTGATATGTGTAATGACACACCCAGTGCTCCAGTGAAGACGGACCGAAAAGAGACTCAGATGGCACGCTTTCGCTGCAAAAGAAGAAAAAAAAAGGAAGAGCAAGGTAGGCCGCAGCAAATCCTCTGCCTCACAGGATCATCACGCCGAGGGCGCAGAAGATGACCATGCCCATCATGGAGCTCTCAAAGGAGAGCTGTTCACCGGCGGCCTTGATGCTCGAGGGGGTCGGCTCGGGCGTCCCTGTCAGAACTGACGTCTGTGTCACAGACGAGTTGGTGCCATTGGTGGTGATGTGAGGATCTGAAAACAGTAGTTCTGTTAGATTCTTTATCATACATCCGCTTGGAAGGTTGGCCAGAGAGGGTAACTTACGGGGCACCGTCGTGACGCCGGTCACGCTGACTATGGTCGGCTCGCTGGGCAGGCTCGTCGTCGTGGTCAGGTCTGTCCTGGTCTGGATGCTGAAGATCGGGCCCTCGGCGGAGGAGGAAGCTGAGTCTTGCGCGTTGGCCACGCGGCATGCGCCGACAAGGACGACGCCGACCACGGATTGGATAGACGAGAGCTTCATTGCGGCTGGGACAGGCTGTGCTTGCTGTCTGCCGATCGAGTGCAGGCGAGGAGCGGGTTGAGCTGGGTAGCAATGAGGAATAAGCAGTACAGATTATGGCCAATGCTTTGTTGGCCTCGGCCTCGTCCTGGCAACCACAGGTAACGGCGAGGAAGAAGAGATAGAAGATAGAGGTGGTGGTGTTGTTGTTGTTTTCCTTTTGGTCGGGTCCGTGCCGTCAAAACTGCGAATGCAGATGCGAAAAGCCAACTAATACAGCGCCAGGCGGTCGAGAATAAGGTTATCAACAGCGGATGGACGGAGATAGAGAGAGAGAGAGAGAGGTCTCGGACCCAGAGGTTGGAGAGAAGAGACTCAGTCGCTAGTGGGTGTTTGCTCTTATGCAGCCTGCGCAATGGCTCATCGATCCAGGGTTGGCGTATGTATGGTTCTGTCTGACAAGCCCGATGTCTCCTTGACAGGCCAGTGTGCACTGCATGCAGAGAGTCCGGAGGTCGGGGTTGGGGACGGGGTGGTGGTCCTCCTTTTCTATCATCCGCACCCCCCGGCGAGGGTTGAAGATGTCCGTAGATGTACTGGTGTATGTATATACTCGCTCGACTCAGTTGGAGGGAAAAAGGTTTCGAGCAAGATTGTGTCACGACAGCAGGAGAAGATGTGGGTGCAGTAGGTATATGATCTGGCCAAACGACATCATTCCGTTTCCTCTCCCGTCTCGGCGACCCTCAATCGCGCATGTGTCGACCGGGGTGAGGAGGATGCATGCATCTTTTTAAACAGCCTGCTCCATAAAAAGATCAGAGTCTTGCTCGGGGAAATACCAACCAATGCTACATGTACATGCTATCCTACCTAATGCAGTAGTGGTGTAGAGAAGAAAAAAAAGAGAGAGAGGCTCGCACTAGAGCTGGCAAGCCAACCAAGAAAGCGGAACCCCCACCCACCCACACCATCGCTGCAAGATCGACACGGCCACCACTAGAGCAGGTACCTCTCTGCACAGGATTGTGTGGCCTTTTTTTTGCGTGGCTTTGCATGGCAACGGAGGCTGTTGCTGCTCGAACCTCTTCGGAACTCTCCAGCACCAGCCCCGCCAGGTCTGCCTGCATTGCTATTTACAGTACCGTCACTGCGCAAACCGTTTTGGAGCTTCATGCGCCGCCCGCGTCGATCAGCGATCAGCAGCAGCGACTGGCCAAGCAGGCACCAGCTGAATCAGAATGTACGGAGTAAGGAATAGAGAGAGAGAGAGAGAGAGAGAGAGAGAGAAGAGGCATGCGCATCGCAAACCACCAGGACAGAAACATCCAACACATCCCACCCATCATGCCATTTCTCGCCCGCTCCATTTGTGCAATAATGCTCGCCAATGCTGTTCTTCTCGACCTGGCTGGCTTCGGTCGAGCAGGCGACCGAGCACAGCGACTACGGAGTAAGTACCTACCTAGACAGACATCTGCCTATCTTGGCTCCGGTACTCCTGCGCAGCGCAAGAGTCTGATGGGTCCGTACGTGGGGGGTTTTAGGTTGACAAGGATCTTCAGTTCGACTGTGGCTCCAGTCTTGCGTCATCGCCTCAGAACCAGCTGCGCACTCGATACACTGGCTGCTGACAAGACCCAGAGGTGAGGCAGCCCAAAGCAGACTACCACACTAGCACACTAGAGCCACACTTTCTTATCTTTACTCCGTGCAGTGCGTACCTACTCCGTACTTCTTGTCCATCCTCTCTGGACAGCAAGGAAGAAAAGATACCTTGTCGAATGGACAGGTGGTGTGGTGCGTCGCTCCTTCTTCGGTTCTGCAGCAACCTTGTTTCTGACTAGCGTTCCCGTCGGAAGTAGCAGGGGTCGCTGCCAAGTTTTTCTTCACTCTTGCTCGCTAGCCAACTCTACTTTGCTAAGGTTGTTTAACCACCTCAGACAGTCTGCAAGGAGAATGACTACTCCGGCACCCCCAGATGGCTACTCCGGCACCCCTGAGAAAAATACCTTTTTTACCACCAAAACCTCCACTATTTCAAAAGTCACTAAACTGGGGCCTTATCAATTCAGATCCACATCCCAGATAACCCGAACCGACCCATAACCCCAATACTAACCACTAACCCTAACCTCCTAACCACTAACCCTAAGATATCTTAATAAAAAATAGATCATCTTGAAGCTTGAAAGTTGAGCTTTCTAATGGTATTGATTTTATTGAGAGATGTGCCTTGGTTTATTTTGAGTTTTGAGAAATGTTGTTTGCCAAGGCGCTAATGGGGGTGCCGGAGAAGCCATCTGGGGGTGCCGGAGTAGTCATTCTCGTCTGCAAGGCACTCCCGTCCCGTTCCTGGTGCAAAAAAATTCTTGCTTTTTTTTTTTTTTGTGGCGGCCAGCCAGCAGCCCATCGTGGCTGAACATCCTAACCGGGAGATGCGGTCCTCATCTCCGATGCGATTTAACCGCCGTCTGCTCGAGTCAATCAACACAACCATCCCGTCTATTCGATAATACATGCACCACTCTCATGACTTGTCCAGTATCGACACCTCAAATCGGGCCACATCGATTGGCCCCGTCCCTTGCATGAACGACACCTGATGACTGGGATGACTAGCTCTCGGGTACTTTTTTGGATACTCTTTGTCGTATTTCATCTAGATACTCACTCTACTTGACCTGCCCAAGTACTCTTGACCAAGTCTTGTTTCGTTTTCCCGTCTCAGTCCCAAGTTTCCTCATGTGCACGTCTGTCAAAGAAGCAAGTTGCTTTATCTGGCTCTTCGTCTAGTTCCCATGTAGCTCTTATCTAGCTTTTTTTTTTTTGTATTCCGTTTACCCACCTCGTTTCTCATGCGGCAACATTCTCAAAGAAGAAGGTCGGGTCCCCTGTAGTGTTCAGATAGGTTAGTCAAACCGTCGCTCGATGATGCGTGGTTCAAGAAAGAAATAAAGAAAGGGGGGAAAAAACATACCGGGAACTGCATTCTCAGCCAAAGCCGACGTGATCTCAACCTCCTTGCCGCCATCCATGAGGTCCTTGCCCTTCTTGCCGCCCTCCTCGACGAGGATGACCGCCACCGACTGGAAGCCCGCCGTGCGCTTGAGGCCGGGCACCATGGCCAGCAGCGTCGCCTGCTCGTCAAAGGCCAGCTTGCGGTTGAGCACGCTGTCGGCCTCCTCGCCCGTCTGCAGCCGCCGCTTGAGGTTCTGCACAAACGGCATCGCCTTCTTCATCTCGCCCATCTTGGCGATGCGCGGGTTCATGGCCTTGTCGTCGACCGACCGGGTCGCCGGGTCCCACATCTCCTTCATGAGCTCGATGTACTTCTCCTGCCAGGCCGGGAACTTGTCCGTCGTGTAGATGCTCAGCTTCTTGGGCTGCTTGGGGTCGTAGCTCGTCGCCTTGCCCTTGGCCCGCCGCTTGAGCTGCTGGCTCTCGGCCGAGTTGATGCTGCTCGCCGTGCCCTTGGCGTAGTCCCACTCCGCCGACAGGCCCGCCTTCGCCGCCGGCACCTCGGGCCAGCGGGCGAGCTGGATCGACTGCGGCTTCTTGAGCACCTCAAGCCAGATGTACTCGCTCCAGTGGGGCGTGATGGGGGTGAGCATCAGAGCCTGCAGCTCGATGTACTCGTAGATCAGATCCTTGTGCAGGGCGATGCCGGCCGCTGCGCAAGACTCACGGTAGAAGCTCAGCGCAGAGAGGACGTTGTACCACGAGCTCTGGACGGCAAGCTTGTAGTTCGTATCGACGTAGTGGCCCTTGGCTTCGTGCACCAGGCGGTGGAGCTCGTTGCGGAAGAGAGCATCCTGGAAGCTGTTCGTCGCGCCGGTACGGAGCTGCGCCTCATCCTTGAGGGTGTCCTCGATCCATTCTCTCGACGTGAACAGACGCAAGATGGTGGCGTCTGCTACATCCTCGTCGAAGTTGGCGTCTCCAATGGTGTCACCAGCATCGGCCAGAGCCAGACGCGTCGCGTCTGCGCCGAACTTCTTCGTCGCCTCGTCCAGGGTCATGAAGTTGCCAGTGCTCTTCGACATCTTCTGGCCGTTTAGGAGTAGATGGCCATTGCATCGAATCGACTTGATCCAGTACTCTCGAGGGAAGATGGCCAAGTGGTTGTAGATGCAGAAGGTCAGATGGTTGTTGATGAGATCCTTGCCACTGACGCGGAGATCCAGCGGGTAGAAGTACTCAAACTGGCGCCGCATGTCCTCGAGAGTCTCGCGAGGGATGCCACTGGCCAGAACGTCCTCGCCCATATCGCGGCGGCAGAAGAGATAGTCCCAGACAGGATCGATCATCTGCTCGGCGGCAATGTTGCCGATACCCTTCTGCCTACCAAACATGTCCGAGTGCAGGTAGTGCGCAAAGGTATAGTAGCTCATGTAGATCGTGCTGTCCGACAGACTCTCCACCAGGAACTGGGGATCCCAAGGAAGCTTGGAACCCAGACCATAAGTCCGAGCGCAGGCCCATTGGTTAAGCCAGTTCAGCACACCCACGAAAGCATGCTTGGTCTCCGAGGTATACGTGTTGAGACCCTTGCCATCTGCATTCTCGACAAATTTGAGTGCTTCCCGCCTCCAAGAGTCCTCGCCGTAGTCGAGGTACCACTGGTCGAGCAGGGCAGTGATGCACTCATCGCCGGAGCGGCTGACAACCTTCTTCTCGGGCTCAGCGTAGGCAAAGGCCTCGCCAGCATCGATAAGGCTTTGCCTAACAAGCGGCTTGGCCTTTTCAACGCTCAGTCCGGTGTGGTCGCCAACCTTCATGACTCCCTTGTAGAAGCCCTCGGTGTATGCCAGGTTCTTGGCCTCTTCCAGCTGCTTGACGTCCTTGGGCGAAGCAATCTTGAGCTTCTTGACCAGGAAAGGCGCGCAGAGGTCACCGTACGAAGGGGTGTCGATAATAGGAACGATCTCCTTCTCGGCCCACTCCTTCTGGATGCCATAGTATTCAGGCTTCTTGGCAAGCTCAGTGACGGTACAGAAATCGTCAGGGCTGTCAGAGGGTACAGAGGTGACCACACCAGTACCCTTGGTAGGCAGGACATTCTCCATAGGAAGAACGCGAACGCCGTCCTTGTGAACTGACAAGGGAGCGTTGACCAGGGTGCCAACCATGTCTGAGCCCACAAGCTCGGCGGCTGCCTCGGGGATGGCCCCATCGGCCGCTAGAATGCCCTGGAAAGCCATGTTCTTGGCTGCCCGGGCAGTGACAACATAGTATTCCTTCTCGGAGGCCTTGAAGAGACCGTACGTGATCTTAGGGCCGATGAAGCAGCACGTTTGGCCGTACATGGTCTCCGGGCGCAGGGTTGCAGGGACCAAGAACACGCTTGCATCTTCAGGGATCTTGCCCTTGATGGCGTCGGCGGCCTTGGAGGACCACTCCAGAACACGGAGCTTAAGAGCCGTATATTCTTGGGGTCCGACACCCTCGCCTTCACTTCGGTCGTGATCCATGCAGGGCTGGCCATCCTTGACGGAGTAGATAGTGTACCTCTTGCCGAACTTGACCTTCTTGAGGTCACGGAGCAGAGTCATTTGCCAAGAAACGAAGCGGTCGTAGTAGGGATTGGCATCCGTCGTGACAAACTGGCGGCGCCAGTCAATACGGCAGCCCAGAGACGTGAGATGCTGCTTGCACAGCGGCGGGAAGTACTCCAGCCAATAGCTCGCATCGGAAAACCTGTGAATCTCCTCCTTGGGGATGCCCATGGTCTTCATGATCTGGAACTGGTACTTGGCTTTGACCGTCTTGGCCGCGGCCTTGCCTTTCGTGGCGGAGAACTTGGTCACGTCCTCGCGCTGGCTTCCTTGCTGTGCGACGGCTTTCGTGGCATCCACCTCGACAACCTCCTCTTCCTCCTTGTAGTTCTCGAATTCTTGGCCAAACAACTTGATCTCGTCGGCGAGCTTGTCGGCACAAGCCTTGATAGGAAGGCCAGTGCAGTGGAATCCTTGCGGGAACAGGGTCCTCTTTCCCAGCATTCTGTTGAAGCCGATGGTGAACTCGACCTTGCTATAGCTGAAGGCATGTCCGACGTGGAGAACACCGTTCCTGTGAAAGATCGCGGTCAACAAACGATCAACCCGGTCCGAACACTCCCCCAGAACCACGGCTTACATGTAGGGGTATGCGATGCATCCAAAGTATTTGGGGTACTTCTCCCGGAGCTCTGCAGGCGAGATGGTGTGAAGAGGGAAGTCCCTGGTGGACGGTGCATCCGGCTCGAAGAGGTGGTCTTCTTCCCAAGCTTGCTGGTACTTCTTCTCGATGGTGATCAGGCTATCGCGCTTCTCGGTCTACAAAATCATGAAAGTCAGAGAATTGAGACTTGAAAAATGCCGGACAAGGGATTTCTGAGGAAATACATACGCCCTTGAGCTCCTTCGTCTTGGACGCAGTGGCAATCTGGAGTCCAGACATGGCTTGGGTAGGGGCCGCAGCGGCCATGTTGACAGTTGTCGCAAAGGCAATACGGAGCGTTGCAGGGTATTGATCGCTGATCTACCAGGTTATGACCATTATTTGGCAGTCTCTGGCAGAAATCGGCGTGTTGCAAGCAAGTAAAATGCCGTCCGCTGTGTATGAACCGTCGCTGTTTGAGTCACTGGTTCTGCCGGACACACAAAATTTCAACAGCACTTTAGTTTCGGCGGCGGTTTTGACCTGCCCGGCCTAGGAGGGGCACTTCAATTCCAGCTGGGAGCGATCGCGGGGTGCACGCCAGCCAGCATAGGGGTGCGCATGGACCCTCTTTAGCGGTGGCTGGTGCGCTCTGATTCTCGATAACCAACTGTGGCGCATCCCCCATCATCAATCGCTTTTGCGCACTCTCTCGGCAATTCGCGGCCTCCCAGGATTCTTGAAAGAACGACCTGCAGAACTACCAGTCGGTCCACGATTTGTCACGGCTCGCTCCTCGGTGCATCATGTTGCCAACACTGGTGCGGAGGCTGGCGGCAGCTCCGAAGCCGAAATTGACCATCCAGAACAACCCCTACAAGACCAAGAAGGTGTGGCCGCCAGACTTTTCCAAGCTGTCGCCGCATGAGCAGTTCAAGTTTGAGAAGCGGTACAAGAGGAGGGTCAAGCTTGCATCGGCTCGCCCAAAGTGGAACAAGATCATACAACTCACGCAACTCTTCAGCATCACATGTACGGTGCCCTGCGTCGTCGTCAGTCAGCAGTCAGTGGGCTAACTGGCGTCATAGTTGTTGTCATCTACAGCGTCCTATTTATGGACTGGAAGGGAGAAAGTCAACCTTTCGAAGGGGTAAGTGCATATTTCAACTGGGTATGCTCAAGCCCACATTGTCGGCTCACATACTAACTACACCTTCTCGCACAGGTGCGGAGGAGATTCTGGGAGACGATGGGGTCCTTTTCACCCTCCGAGCGGTTCGAAAGACGGAAGGACATAGACCATCCCTCGACCACGACGAAATAATGTTGCCTGGGGGCCGGATATTTTGATCATGTATTGCATCTACCGGAGTCTGGTGTCGGATACCCATATCAAATCAGCTGCATTTGCCTGAATACCAATCATCTCTTCTCTTACGCTGCGTGGTCGTGGCCTTTGCAGTAGGCCTCGTGAATTCAATTGCCCCTGGTGTTTAATCCTCTCGAATCTTGTGTATCTCTCAAGGCTTTTGCTTCCGCTACTCAACATGTCTCTGGAGTCGCGCTTTCAAGGCTGTCTTATCGACCGTGCCAGACAAAGTTGTTACCAATGCCCAGCCCCGAACCCAGGCCCGACCCGCGCCCTTCGTTGACTGGCCTCTTTGCAACCGTCCCTTGTGCCTTTACGCCTGCCACAATGCGATCAAGGCTGGTCTCTATTACGACACCACCTATGATCATCTCACTCAATGTGGAGTGCAGAGTTTCAAAGTTGAAGATCAAGTCTAGCTCGCAGACATTTTCGAATAGCTTGTCCAAGGCTTCAACGTAGACCTGTATGAGGTCGATAAGCGCGAG
Source organism: Thyridium curvatum (assembly GCF_004353045.1). NCBI lineage: Eukaryota > Fungi > Ascomycota > Sordariomycetes > Thyridiales > Thyridiaceae > Thyridium > Thyridium curvatum. Next base: position 10,450 of record NW_022156915.1, on the reverse strand, counting down.
GGGCGACTCGGTAGCTGTTGAAATGATAATAAAGTACAGCGTCGCGTAGTGTCTGTAGGTCACCAGCGATGGCACGTCGTTCTGCTGTTCTCCGGGGGCGTGCGAGGTGCCCGAGGCGGCGAGGAGGGGAGGAAGAGGTAGGAAGTTGCAGGAGCCTGCCGGCCGGTTCGAAACAAGGGTAAAAATCTCGGAGATGAGCCTCTGTTGTATACTCGTATCCTGTGTGGCCGGCGCATATTAGCTTTCGCTGCATATTGCAGAGCGATATCAACTAGGTCTCGAGATGGTGATGTTACCAGCTGGGTGTAGAACTTGGTCAGCCGCGGCTGACCCTGGCCATTAAAGACCAGAAAGGCGTTGATCATAATGAGCAGTCTCTCATGTCAAGGACCTCATTTCTAAGCTGTCCCCTAGCTCGGCTCAAAGAGGCAGTGGTGGAGGAGCGAGAGTTTAGCACCGCCAGTGATGCGATGCGATGCGATGGGCTTGCAGCGAGGGAGGGTTCAACCTCAGTGGTGGGGTTGCACTTTGCTCAGGCACGCGGCCTAATAGAGCCACACCTTGCCTGGTGGCGTGCCTCATCCTAGAGCGAGCAAGAGGCCAAGAAAGCTGGAGGAGTGCCATTAGCGGATTCCGTCACCTCAACCCACCCCAATCGCCTGATGCCGTTTCCAATCACGGCAGTCTCAAAGCTCGATGATTGATTGCGCCGTCCAGGGTCCTCAGGGTCAATCAGTCCACCCTCGTCCGCAAGATCACGTCCAAGACTTAGTACCACTGCTTTTAAGCGACGCCCTTCTCAGAGACACACAACACTGAAGCGATTCAAGGCTAGAGCCCGTCAATCTCTTCTGCTTCCCCACCCGCGTCGCATCGTCATCATGTCCCGACCGGTGCTCAACGCAAGCCGCTTGGCCCGCCGCGGTCTTGTCGGCGCTCTTCGAAGCTCCCGCCCAGCCGCCAGGAGCACGCCTTTCCTGACGCTCGGCCGCATCGCCGGCTCGGCGCCGCTCCACACCCGAAAGTTCATGTCAACAAGCTCAGCCATGCAGAAGGGCATCCTGCCGGACTCCGAGAACCCTCCCGCCAAGCAAGCGGAGGATTCGCCAGTCACGGCCACTCCGGCTGAAATTTCCGAGGGGGAGTACCATCAGCTGGCCGATGAGTATCTCGAGACAATCCTCAGCAAGTTCGAGGAGCTCCAAGATGAGCGTGAGGATGTGGATGTTGAATTCGCGGTAAGTTTGCCCGGTGCCGTCCCCTGCGAAGGTCCGCAAGACTGACACGGTCTCCTAGGCTGGCGTGCTGACTCTCAGCTTCCCGTCCATCGGAATCTACGTCATCAACAAGCAACCGCCCAACAAGCAGATCTGGCTCTCCTCGCCCAAAACAGGACCCAAGAGGTACGACTGGGTCGTCCTGGGCGACGGGCAGCATCAGAAGCAAGGCACGGCTTCGGGAGACTGGGTATACCTCCGCGACATGCAAACGCTGAACGACCTTTTCCTCGACGAGATTGGAGTAGATCTTAGCATGCCTATTCCACATTACGGCGAGTGATTCTGCCCACATGTGGCGGCTGTTCCTTCTCTTGATCATCTATGACTCTTGCTGCGAGAATTTATTGCATGTATTTTTCACTATGAGCGTTGTTTTTGCTTATCATTGATGGCCCCATCATGATTCTCATCTTCTGAGGAGAGTACTGGCCTGGTTTTGTCCAGATCTTTCCAGGATGGCTAGATGGTCATCGATCAGTCACCCGTTTGTACTGGCGGTGTATTTGCGACGTCATCTGCTACGAGAGTGTTTAGCACAGTGATCCAGCTAGTAACTTGTATCATACACAGCTTAGCCGGCTTGAATTTACACATGAGATATTCCTCTTCATCGCTCGCAGCCCAACAGTGACTGTTGAGTTTTGCTCCAAACTCGGTCGCTCGTTGATTCTCGTAGGTAAACTTACTCAAGTGCAGTCCAATCTTAACTAATATCTCTAGCAATAGCCTCCGCCAATGTGCGATCCAGTAAGACACCATGCTTGGGCCGAATGTATATGCTATTGGTAACGCTCAGATCAAGGGGCTGATGGGCAACTTTGAAGGGCTTATATACGAGAAATTCAAAGACTTGCCGAACTCGTCTGTCTGATAGACTGAGACATCTGCCCTTGAATATTGCATAGAAATGGAAGCAATCCACAAATGCGACATGGAAAAGACTGTACATAAACGCCCACGCTACTGCTTCAAAGGGGAAAAAAAGGGGGTATTTGACATCCAGGCCCGCTCCATCATCTCCATCACATCACTCGCTCGCAGGCGCGGCCGCTTCCTCCTGCGGCTGATCCGCCGCGTCCTCGCCCACCGGGTCCTCCGGGATGATACCGTTCTGCCTCTCCCAAACCTCGCGCCTGATCCGGTCGTCCTTGGCCTTGCGTGCGCGTTCCACCTCTTCGAATCCGCCAGACTTCTTCAGCTTGCCCTCGCCGACGAAGTCGGTCAGTTCCTTCATGAGAGGGTTCACGCGCCGGCTCTCCAGCTCCTTCTGCCTCAGCTTCTCGGCCCGCTCGATAGCTTCCAGGCGGTCCTCGTGGTTGGGCTGCAGAGCCCGCACCTCGCCGAGGACGCCTTCCTTGGCGGTGCTCGGATCGACGCCGACATTGTCTCCGATCCTGTTCAAGCCCTTGGAAAAGGCGCGGGCGGGAGCTGCAGCAGCGCCCGTGCCGACATCTTTCATCTGCTCCTTTGTAGCCTGCTCGACCAGCGCAAATGTTTCGGATGCCTTCTCGAGGTCGTCACGCAGGTCGACCATCAGGTCTTCCATGAGTCTCAGCTCGTCCCTGCCTTGGCAGACGTCCTCCAGCTCCTTCTCCCAAATCTTGGTCCAGACGGGCTTCTCGCGCTTCATGTAGTCCTCCATCTTCTTGAGCTCCTTGGTCAGAGTCGTAATATCCTTGGTCACAGTCTCAAGTTGGCGTGGCAAGGGTCGGACACCACGCATAACAACGTCCTTGCGCAGATCCTCCACAAGGTCCTGGAGATCGTCGACCTTGGTGACAAGCCGGTCCGAGTCGGTGTTGAGCTGCTTGCGGCCACTGTTGACATATGCCTGACCCGAGTCCCCGTCGACATCGGGCACAGATGCTTTCGCAGCAGCAACTTTAACGTTGTTGGCCTTGTTCCGGAGTGCTGTCATTGAGCCTTGCACCTCCGACTGGAAGTTCGAGTAGGTCTGCCGCAGGACTGCGAGATCACGGCGCAGGCTGTGAAGCTCAGACACATGGCTGGGATTAAGTTTACGCCCAGACACAGCCGCGGCTGCATTCCTTGGGGAGTCTGCAGGGGGTGTCATGGGCGGTGGAGGTGCCGCGGCGATGCGCGCCATGTCCTTCGCTGCCTCCTGCTGCCTGTCCGACACTCGTTGAAGGGCTGCACCCTGATCATCAACGTTTTGTTTGACCTCCTGCATCATCTTCTTGATAGACCCAAGACCTTCATCGATGTGCCGTTTGACTTCGTCCAGAGGCTCAATGTTGAGGACCAGAACGGTACGATCTTTGATATCTGATAGATCCTCGAGCTCATGCCGTACACCAGATATCGGGTCCTGAATATAGATCTCAGGCAGGTCCACGCCATTCTGTTGGGTGTTCCACGAGAACTTTTCGATAAATGCAAGCTGAAGTCGACCGATGGTGAGTTCACTGTAGCCTTCAGCCAACACAAACTTCTTGACCTTCGACTTATACTGGAGGAAGAGAGTGAGTTCTTTCGTGGATGGGGCAGCCCCTGGTTCTGAATCTACCGGATGGCTCTTGGTCGGTGTTGGCTCCACCAAAGGCACCACTGATTTCGTTTCTGAAGATTTGACGGGTGTGCCGTTAATCTCACCAAAATCGCCAACCATAGGCAAGACATCAGGCGGTGGGCCGTTCAGTGTTGCGCTCGGTTGGGGGTATTTGTCATCAGGCGTTTGCGCAGTAGGACTGTCGATGACATCTGAAGTCACGGCCTCCTTTTCCTCCGATACTCGACTCGGTGCTCTGACTGGTGAGGAGTCGGCACCGCCTGCCAGCGACTGGCTCGACTCATTACGGTTATGTTTGAGATTATCACGGATTTGTACAGCCCGCATGGATTCCCTCACTTCCCCACGGCCTCGGTTGGGAATCGGAGTATTCTGAGGAGGGAGAATAGGAACTCCATTGGCACCACTGCCGAGATGTTTCGAAATCTGATACTGTGAGTATCTTCGCGAAGCCCTCCTCTCCAGCTCTCCCCCCCGTTGAAGAGCTGCTAGAGCGCTCTGGGAGGATTTGGGTGGCGGTGGTGGTGGAGGGAAAGAGTCGATACTTAGATCATTCGCCGGAGGCCCAGAGGCTATGCTGGGTTCGTCGCTAGGATATGGTGGAAGAACGGGGATATTCTGCATAGTACTGCTGGACAATGTCGACTGCTCAGAGGTGATTGAGGCCTGTGACTGGTCGCGTTGTGCCGCAAATCGCCGACTAGGAGATGAGTTGAGTCTGCTCGCCGGCTCTTCTCGCTGCGTCTCCGGCCTGTATCCGTTCTCAAGTCCCTCGTTCAATAGAGAAGTTAGTCCAGAGTTCCCACTTCCAACCGTACTAGTGCTGGTCGTGCGGCCTACACTGGCTTCACTAGGTATTCCATTCTCCCTTTCCCGTGACTGCTTCTGCCTCAGTTTTTGCTGTTTGCGCTTCAAGCCGTGAAGGAGGTTGATGATGATGTCACGTATCCGCGGCAAGTACTTCTCGAGACTTTCGACGCTGGCTTCCTGGCTGAGAGTCGCTTCCAGGATATTCCGCAACAGCTCTGGGACATTGCCGAGATCTGAAGTGTCGACGTTGATAGCAGTAAACGCCCGGCACGCCATGTTGAATTCATATCCCAGCCGCACATAGACATCGGATACCTGCGTATCCGTCGCCTGCCCACGAGACCATTGCGTGAGGGTCTCGAGGAGTTGTTTCGTGGCAACAAGTAGGTGGGTGACACTTTTTTCGATCTGAGACAAAGGCATGTTGGATCCAGAGCCACTCGAGGCCTGTCGAGAGAGTGGGTTGTTAGATTCTGGCTCAGAGACAATTTGGGGATCGAGGGAAATGTGAGAGGAGTCTGATTCAGAGGCATGCTGTCAAGGTCTCAACGAAATAACATGGCTACTCACGTTTGCTCTCCTGGAGCTGCCACCACCACTGCTTCCTGCAGATCGATTCGAGGCTGTCGAGGAGCGACTTTGGACGGGACCGGCCATTCCCACAGCTGGAGACATTGATCGCGCTGGTATATGAGGAGGCGGGCCAGGCTCGGCACCTGGTGAACGCCGTTGCATAGATCTCGAGGGACCTGGTGCTTGCATTATCGATGGCTTTGAGTGCCCAACGTGGTCGCCTCCTGTTGCGCACAGCTCCACCAGGTCGGGATGAGGAGAGGGTGCAAGAGGTTGAGCGCAAGGCAGGCCTGTCGCTATGCTGTCTGAAAGATGGACAAGTCGCTCCAGAAGTATGAAAGCAATATGCGGACAAATACACAGGTGACGAGTCGAACTGGTACAGCAAATGCCCGATGGCCGTCTCAAGGTTAAAGTCTGGTAAAGCGCGGATGCGGAGCTTGCCGGACACTGTGTATTGGAAACGGCTGATGGGGCCTACTCGATCTGTTTTAAGGGACAATGCCTCACCATCAATCTCGACAGCTCCTCTACAGCACTCGCTTTTAGTGCCTACAGGTGACAAGGTGGCCCGTGTGTTTACTAAACAATGCCCCTGAAAAAATAGAGTGGTAGGCTACCTAAAACCAACCACCTGTGCCACCAATGCAACATTGAGTGAACTTACGCCACGTGTGGCTGAACAAGTCAAGTCCCAGCTCTGTGTGGAAAGCTGAATCATCACAGCTTTCATCACCTTGGGGTGGCGTCAATCGCCTGCCATTTTCTGGATGTGAGCAAGTCCTTCTCAGCATGCTTGTCGTGTCGACTCCATCGGCGCTTGGTTTCATGGGCTCTGCTGTGGCTGACCTTCAAGTCCTCAAGTCGAGGCCTGATAAGCTTTGTGAGTGGTGAGTACCTACTTGTAGGCAAACCACCTACTAGAGTGGTCTACCTCCTGTTAGAATTCCTCTGCAGACCATCACCACATATTGGTTGCCATGACGTAGCCCTGGATGAATCATATATTTCGGCACCGAACGTCACCCATCACCAGAACAGCTTTATCAGTGAGTGCTTCTAATTGCGCATTGTAGAAGACACTGATGAAAGCTTTGGCGTGGTTCGCTCCAGCATTGGAAACTAGGCTGCCTATTCGCATTCGCATTCGTCACTACGTCCTGTTCGGCTTACGTCGACCTACCACCGACTCGGTAACGGTCTCAACCTGACTTGGGCGCAAATGAAAAGACCGTATTTCACGTTAATGCCCGGAAGGTTTGTTGTGTCGCTAAACCCCGTGCTAATACGCCAGCCATGAAGTCTATTTTCGGACCTCACCGGTCATTGTCTTTCTTCGGCCTCGGCCTCGGTCGCAACGCTAAAGCGTTCAATAGTCGGTGTTGGCCGTTCACTATGTTGTCAGGTACTTAAGTCGGCATCATTCCAGTCCGAACTTAATTCCAACCTGCCAGCCATCCAGCCCAAATGCTCTTCCTTTCATAGTTACCCCAATCGTGCTCACAAGCTCGTTCATCGCTATTGGTTCTTGAGCGGATTCAATATGCCAACGCCAAGAATCGCCATCGTTGGCGCCGGCCCAGCAGGCTGCATGCTGGCTCGCCTCCTCCATCTCTCTGATATTGACGCCGTAGTGTTCGAGGGCGAGCAGTCGCCAGATTATCGCTCGCAGGGCGGAACGCTTGACCTCCACACCGAAACAGGCCTTGCCGCGATGCAAGATGCCGGGCTTTTCGACAAGTTTTTGGAAAAGGCAAGATACGACGGCGAGTATCTCCTCAGATCCAACCTCCATCTGAAGCCCTTGATGGTCAAGGGTACATCAAATCCCGGAGAGTCAAGATTTGGAGGACAGAGGCCAGAGATTGACCGAGCCGAACTGCGGCGCATCTTGACCGAGAGCCTGCCAGAGGGCATGATTCAGTGGGGCCATCATCTCAAAGCAGTTTCTGAAGATGGCACTCTCACCTTCGACCATACTGTGCGCTCAGGATTTGACCTCGTGATCGGTGCCGAAGGAGCTTGGAGCAAAGTGCGCAAGGTCCTTTCCCAGCAGGAACCAATCTTCGTGGGGATAGGCGCACATTCGCTCCGGGTACCGGATGCAGCAAATACGGCACCTGAGCTCTACAAACTTGTCAACCGGGGGAGTGTCTTCGCTCACGACAAAGGTCAGATGCTGGCCGTTCAGATGATGGGGGACGATTCGATCAATGTCTATGCCAATTTCAGAACAGACGACCCAAATTGGTTCAAAAACTGCGGATATGATCCGTCCAACCTGGATGAGGTCAAGACACACATGCTGAGTTCCGATTCGATCTGGGCTGATTGGCATCCAACCCTCAAACAGGCCATATCTTTGGCTGAAGGTCCCTGCAGTGCGAGGAGTCTATACATGCTTCCTGTGGGCTTCAAGTGGCCACACAAGCGAGGTCTCACAGTCTTGGGCGACGCGGCCCATCTGATGTTGCCCTTTGCCGGTGAGGGCGTCAATATCGCCCTAGACGACGCGAGGAAACTGGCAAGCGCAATCATCAAGGCCGTCAACCATACGCCCAATGGAGACATATCGGCGTCAATTGACCGTGAAATCGCAGAATACGAAAAGGAGATGTGGCCCAGGACTGAAAGAGTGGCCAAATTGACAGATGGAGTCACTCAGTTAAACTTCTTCACCAACGCTCCCCCGGAGTCTGTCATTGCAGCATCAACCGCGATGCATGTTCGCTTCCACACGCCGTGGGTGCTGCATCCTCTGGCCACGGCGATGGTCTATACTTACTACTTCTTCAAACTGCGCTTTTAATGTTGGGCCGAAGCATTGGGGCGAGCAGGCGAGGGAGGTGGTTGCTCAGAGGAAACAATACCGTGATCTGCCCCCAGAGGAATTTCTCAAGCAAAGGAAAGGTTCTGATTTCGATTTTTAATGCTGGTCTGGGGGTCAGATCATGATGACAAGAAGGGTGTTCCAAGTCGAATACTGGATATCAGACTCGGCCACCTATCACTAATTTTGTTTGCTGGTTGACACGGTTTACCCCCTCGAATAGAATTCCATGAATAGCTTGAATATCCGAGTATGCATTCCTTTCCTTTCAATTGAGACCCTTTCCGATGTCAATCATTGCCCTGGCGATTACGATATCCGAGGCCAACCCGAAAGAAACGAGGAACTTGACTGGGTGTCAGAAACATTTGTTAGTGAAAGCGTGAAGCTACCCAGTGGCTACCTACCTTGCCTGCTTTAGTGCCCGCTGTGGAGCTGGGGAGATCAGGGGCTTCCCGTTAGAAATGATGTTAGTGCCATCCATGGATTCCTCCACTTGCCAAGCCTTAAGAAATCACAACGGTCGCAACATCTCAGGTAGGGCACTCTGCCATGTCAACAGATAGCAGAGACTGAACAGGTGCCAAATGCTGACATCAGGGTAGATAAGGGCTTCAGCCGCACTGTATTCTACAAGTCATGAAGAAAACGAGGCTGCTGTACCGACATGGGTACTAGGGCTGAGCTGCTCGATTCTGGGACCACTGCTGACGTGATAACAAGATTCGAAAATCATGTTTGAAGAAATATACTGCAGCCAAAGAAGTCTCGTATACTATCATCACCTCTATCTACTGTACCTAGATGATTGATATGAGTAGGAATAAAAGTCAAGGACAGTGGAATTGCACCTAGCCGCATAAAGAAGAGGCAACGGAAGGAACGAGGAGAAAAGAAAGGTCAGGACAGAGCACTCGGTCTGTGCCAACCAATCTATCGTAGATGCTCAGCTCGCATGTTCGATCATGGCATGAGAAATGTATGATATGGTGAAAGATGGTACAGTACCTAAAGTAAGTAAGGTCGATATAACTTACAATTTGGCCAGCAAAAGAGAAAGAGCCAATTGCAAGGCAGTATGTCAGTGGAATAAATACCTACCTGCATCTCAATGATGACTTCCTGTTAGCAACTGCTTTTAGTCTCAACTGCTTGTCGTCAGTCAATCAGTCAACCAGACAGTCAGCCCCAAGCAAGCGCGATGTTTGACTAGACACACCTAAAGTCTTGGCCCCATAAGTAGTCACGCGAGTCTGCATCAACTGCCTGCTGTCGTCTCCTAGGTCCTGCACGTATGGAGAGAAGCACAATTGAGTCACAGATTAAGTCAAGTCACCAACATAGAAAAGGCTGATTGCTAATTTGTCTTTTTCTTCTGTAACCACCCACATTGCCTGACCGCAAGGATTCATGGCTACTCGTAGTTTTGTCACCCGTCATGCAATCCAATACATGGATTTCAATGAGGTAAGGTCGGTACCTACAAGTAGGTACTAAGTCAGGTATTCTAGAAAAGCACGCCAAGCCGAAACAGGCCTAGACCCTGGGAATTGTTTCGGGCCCACTATTGGTTGATCCTGTCCCCTTCCCCCAAATTTCTCGACCTTGCCGTCTTGGTCGCCCGCTTGTGACTTTTCTGAGAGCTCCTGGGTAGATCCGTCCCAAATTATTATCATCATCCCCCAGAGACCACTGGTTCACGGGCTCTTCCTCGCCCTTCACTTCCCTTCTCGCCCAAGACCCTTTCTCGAAAGGAGCTTGTAAGCAGGAGGTCTTGATTTGATCCTCCTTTTCTTTCTCCCTCTATCCTTCCTCCACCTCTGGGCCTCCATTCTTAAGCTCTCCACCCTCCAACTTTGGCGACCCTTTTCCCCCCAAAAGGAAGTACGGTTTTCAACAGCCCGGCAACCGCTCTTGATCCTGTCGGGTTTTCCCACCGTTTCTTTTTCGATTCTAGCCTGCCGGCTCTCGTCCAGCAAGACATAACATTCCACGAGCTGCTCGACGCTCTCCGAATCCGACACTTCGATCTTCATCGAACTGGTCGACATAGCCCTACTGGCCGCTTCAAGCTGATAAAAGGGGCCATAAAGAACGGATGCAAATTGGCACAATTCTCGAGCACAGTTCTGTTGGGTTCCCATGCATTTGCCTCTGGCCATAACCGTATTGTGATACCGGACACTCTGAGCGCAGCAGAGTCGAGCCACTCTCCCACGAGACAGCAAAGACAAAGCCGCACAGATTCGGTAGCGTGGCACTCGAGCTTACTGGCCGCCCCAGCTGCTCCCGCCCACTCACGTACCGCAGCGCCATTCATTCAGAGACACTTTTCTGCCCGCCCCAGTTTCCCGCACCACACACCACCACCAGCGCACACCACACCTCCCCTCCCCCCCCCCCCCCCCCCCCCCCCCCCCCCCCCCC